>NW_021635402.1:0-36905 GCF_004799145.2 Neltuma alba
GGAAGAGTGGATTAATCGCCTAGAGAAGATCTTCAAGGTGATGGACTGCTCATCAGAGCGAAAAGCCCAGATGGCGATATATAAGCTGGAGAAAGATGTCGATCGCTGGTGGAAGAATACTGAAATTCTTCTCGATGCTCGAAACACGACGGTGACTTGGGAAGGTTTTCTGGAGCAGTGTTATGAGAAGTACTTTCCGAGATCTGTCTAAGATGAGAGAGAAGCAGAATTTTTGACTCTGAAGCAAAGGGATGATGAGCCTTTTGATGAATACTTGTCTAAGTTCATCCATCTCTCTCATCACTCAAGCTATCTCCGATATAGAGACGATGAGAGGTGGACAACAGAGAAGATGGTTTGAGGACTGAGGCCATCATTGAGGGAGATGATTGCTCCCAGACAATTTGAGTAGTTCAATAAAGTAGTGGAAGCTTGCCGAATCATGAAAAGCAGCTTCAACCATTATCTAATGGTCAAGACAGGCCCAAAGTCGAGAAGGGAGGTCAAGGAGGTCAAGGTGTTACCTCGTCTAATGTGAATAAGAAGAGGAAGCAACCTTAGAACAACCGCAAGAGCAAGAAAGGCGGTAAAGCACCGAAGGGCAAGGAGTGTCCTAAATGTGGCAAGAATCACGGTAACAGACTGTGTATGGCTGGGCAGAATGTTTGCTATACCTGTGGCAAACCTAGACATTTCTCAAGAGAGTGCCCACAGAACACCGAGCAGGCAAGACCACGCACCCAGGGCGAGTGTTTGCCATCACAAGAGAAGAAGTCCGGAAGTCTTCGGAGATGATCCAAGGTACGATCATGATTAACAATTCTCCAGTGATTGCAATGTTTGATTCGGGTGCTAGTCATTCTTTTATTTCATATGCCTGTGCGGAAAGACTTGGCTTGAGTATAAATACATTGCCATATGATATACATGTGTCTACCCCAATGCAGAGTAGGGTAATTACATCTGATGTATGCCTGAACTGTATAGTTTGTTATGAGCACTGTTGCACTGCTATAGATTTGATATACATGCCTTTCCATGAGATGGATGTGGTGATTGGACTCAATTGGTTGTCATCCACAATATCCTAATGGATTGTAAGAACAAAACCCTAATCTTACCCACGAGGGATTTAGAGTGAATCTGGAAGTTAGATTAAACTTCATTACGGAGGCCCAAGGGGGCAAATGCTTACGAAAAGGTTGTCAAGGATTCCTCATTTTCTTCTTAGTGCAAGTCGAAGTTAAGGAAGGGATAGGAGAAATCCCAATGGTTAGGGAATTTCTGGAAGTGTTTCCGATAGAGATCGCAGGATTACCTCCAGACAGAAAAGAGTAGAATTCACAATTAACATAGTACCTGGAGTGGGCAATTTCTAAGGCCCCTTATAGAATGGCTCCTAATGAAATGACAGAACTTAAGAAGCAGATAGAGGAGTTACTTGAAAAAGGTTTTATTAGACCAAGTGTGTCGCCATGGGGTGCTCCAGTGTTGTTTGTCAAGAAAAAGGATGGTAGTCTAAGGCTGTGTATAGACTATAGGGAGTTGAACAAAGTCACAGTTAAAAACAAGTATCCGCCTCCCTAGGATAGATGATCTGTTAGACCAGCTAATTGGAGCCAGTGTATTCTCTAAGATTGACCTAAGATCTAGCTACCACCAACTCAAGATTAAGTCTGAAGATGTCCCAAAAATGGCATTTAGAACTCGTTATGGGCACTAGAATTTTATGATGCCGGTTTACGAATGACCTCTAGTTGTCGATGTTGACTGTATATGACGAGAGATTCATATTCATGCTACATGAATAGTTTTCATCCTTACTTGGATCAATTTGTGGTCGTATTCATTGATGACATCTTAGTGTACTCCAAGTCTCCAGAAGAGCATGAGGAGCATTTGAGGATTGTCCTAAATACCTTGAAAGAGAAACAGCTGGTGGCTAAACTTAGTAAGTGTGAGTTTTGGCTCCAGGAAGTCTGATTTCTCGGCCATGTGATTTCCCGAGAGGGAGTGGCTGTCGACCCCAGTAAGATTGAGGCAGTACTCAATTGGGAGAGACCCAAGACGGTGACTGATATCAGAAGTTTCCTCGGACTAGCAAGGTATTACAGAAGATTCATCCAGGACTTTTCTCGAATTGCTCTCCTGCTGACCAAGTTAACCAGGAAGAACTAGCCGTTCTTGTGGGATGAGAAGAGTGAGGCTAGTTTTCAGGAGCTGAAGAGGAAGCTCACTTCTACTCCATACTCATACTTCCGATCCTTCACAAACCGTATGTGGTTTATACAGATGCTAGTAAGCAGGGACTGGGATGTGTGCTTATGCAGCAAGGGCGGGTAGTAGCCTACACCTCACGCTAGTTGAAATCTCATGAGGAGAAGTACCCGACCCACGACCTGGAGTTGGCAGCGATAGTTTATGCACTGAAGATATGGAGACACTATCTGTATGGAGAAACCGTAGAATTGTTTTGTGACCACAAAAGCCTCAAGTACCTTCATGATCAGAAAGAGTTGAATATGAGACAATGAAGGTGGATGGACTTACTTAAAGACTATGATTTTCAGATTAAGTACCATCAGTCAAAGCGAATGTAGTCGCGGATGCCTTAAGTAGAAAGACAGTATAGGTAGCATCGCTGATTATCAGAGAGCAGAAGCTGGTAGAGGATTTCAGAGATTGGGGTCCTCTATATCAGATGCAGTTAGTAGAAGAAAATAGAGGTAGAACCCAGTTTACAACCCTGCTCAAGGATCAAATCAGAGAAGCACAGTCACAAGATTGGCTAACGAAAATTCTCAAGGAAAAGCTGTCTAGAGGTGAGAATAAGAACTTCAAAAATTTCTGAGGAAGGGATACTGAAGTTTAAAGGAAGAAAACTATATTCCCCAAGTGTCGAATCTTAGAAAAGAGATACTGGCAAAAGCCATAAGAGTAAATATATTCTTCACCTAGGAATGACAAAGATGTACCATGATGTTAAAGAACTCTTCTGGTGGCCTGGAATAAAGAAGGATATCACGGAATATGTGACAAAGTGTCTCTTACCTGCCAGAAGGTAAAAGGTAGAACACCAGAAGCCTGCAGGAGAGTTGCAACCCCTGGATATCCCTGAGTGGAAATGGGACAGCATATCCATGGACTTTATAGTGGGGTTATACCTGATATGGAAACATGATGACAATGAGTGAAACATGATGCAATATGGGTGATAATAGATCGTCTGACTAAGTCCACGCATTTTCTCAGTATGAATGTGAAGGATTCTCCAGAGAAGTTAGCAAGACTTTACATCAAAGAGATTGTTAGGCTGCATGGTGTTCCAAGCAGTATTGTTTCAGACCGAGACCCAAGATTTTACTTTGAAGTTTTAGAGGTCCTTACAGAAAGAGATGGACACCACTCTCAAATTCAGTACAGCCTACCACCTCCAGACGGATGGGCAGATGGAAAGAACAATTCAGACATTAGAGGATATGTTACGTGCCTGTGTATTGGATTTTGGCGGTAATTGGGATACGTCCTTACCATTAATTGAATTTGCCTACAATAACAGTTTCTATTCAAGTATTCGAATGACACCTTACGAGGCATTGTATGGGAGAAAGTGCAAATCTCCCTTATGCTAGACAGAGCTTAGTGAGAGAAGTTCTCTTGGTCCTGACATGGTGGATCAGACTTCCCGACAGATAAAGGCTATTCAGCAAAGGCTTCTAATGGCTCGGAGTAGACAAAAGAGTTATGCAGATACGAGAAGGAGACCATTAGAATTTGATGTTGGTGATCACATTTTCCTCAAAGTGTCACCAACAACAGGAGTCATAAGCTATGATGACATTGTGCTTCGGGATAATCTATCTTTTGAGGTTAGACCAGAACGAATCGTTGATCAGAAGAACAAGTAGCTGAGGAACAAGCAGATTCCCCTGGTCAAAGTGGTCTGGAAGGGTCTTTTCTCTGAAGAAGCCACATGGGAGATGGAAACTGAGATGAAGGAAAAGTACCCAGAGCTTTTCCATTAAGGTATGCTTTTAAATTTCGAGGACGAAATTTATTTAGGGGGAGAAATGTCACATCTAGCATTATGATAATTAGAGATAAGAAATATTCTCAAATTATTGAGGATTAAAAAATGATAAGGAAAAGTCAAAGGATTTTTGGTGGAAAATAATTACAATAATTTTCCAAGCCAATTATAGGAAATTGACTAATTAAGGAAAATTGGTCAAATGTAAATAAGGAAAAATATTTTCGAGCCTTGGAAAATTAAGAAAAAATAGGGATAATATCATTTGAGGTTATATGAAATTATAAAGTTAGTGTTATGACCAAATTACCCTTAGAGAAATTATAAGAGAATTTAAAGATGATTTAGGCTCATTAAGGGATTTTATTTGGAAAATTCCAAATAAATATTTTTAGGGGAAATAAAAGTCCAAGAAAATTCCTATGAGATCCCAAGGAATTATAAGGAATTATGGAAGTAAATGAAGACCCTCAAGTGCCCAAGATTTTTCCAAATAAGTGTGAAATGTGGAAAAATCCCTAAAGGGAAGGAAATTAATTTTCCTTTATATTTAATTATTAGGAACTTAATTTTGAGACAAAGAGGGAAATTTGGAAAGATAAAATGAGGAGATTAAATTAAGGATCTGACAAAAAATAATTACAGAGGCTAATCTACTGTAATTATAGAAAAGAAGTTAAACTCAGAGCCTAAAGTATACCGATAAAGCAAGATTGGTGTCTTGCAAATCCAAGGGATCCTATTGAGCCATGTGTCAAGCTCTTGAAGAAGAAGATTTGAATTAGCCAAGTGTCATTCCATAAATGGAGAGGATTTTGACTTTAATAATTAATTTCATTTGGAATTATGTTAATTAGGAAAGAGGAATCAAGCCTCAGTAGGGTAATGACACTTGGATTATCATTAAAGAGGGTGGTTGAGATATTTTGAGCCATTAATCAGCTCTTCTCTCCCCATTTTCAGACCCACATTTCATCCAAGAGAGAACCAAAGGGAAAAGAGAGAGCTTGAGAGAAAACAAGAAGGAAAGGAGGCATCTTTGATCATTCAAGCAAGCTTTCAAGGTAGATCTTGGTACTAGAGGTGTTCTTACTTTGTTTTCTTTCATTTTTATGGTTTAAAATCTATGTCTTCCCTCTCTTGTGACTAGCTGAACTGGTTGTTAAAAGAGGGGAAAAGAGTTTTGGTTTTTACACTTGCTAAGACACAACTATACAAGTTAGGTTCTAGTGTTTGCAAGTGAGTTTAAGTGGTTTTAAAGCATTTTTCATGGTTGTTGTTGTGAGAGTTCTTTTCGGCCAAGAGGTGAACTAGACCCTAGGATGAGTTTTTCATTGTTTTAAGGCATCCATAATGCTTAAAATGAAGAATGGTGTAGGGTAGACTAAAAGGAACAAGTATTGGAAGCTTAAAAAACAAAGCTGAAAATTTTGGGTCAAAACCCTCTTTAGTTCGGTCAGTTTGTTGCTGGAAGAAGCAGTTTTATTTTCATAAATCTAAGCCCATTTTTTGAATCTACATGAAAAACCATGTAGGCTTAGGTCAAGGTGTGATTTTTAGGGTTAAAGAGAACCAAGTACAAAAATAGTGAACAGAGGAGGGAGCTTTATGGTTCAAGAATCATTTTGATGTATGTCCTTGCTTTTTCATGGTTGGATAATGATTGTGGCTGCCCTTTTTGATGGATTACATGGTTAGGGTTTGATATTTGTCAAGGAAAAGAGGAGAAGGAAGAAAAGCTAAGACTTTTGAGGCAAGGTAGTAAGTTAACCTAGCTACTACCACTAACTAGCATTGTTGATTATTGTATGGTTAATTACTATTATTGTGGTTGAGCTTTCTTGATTGTTATGTGGCTACTCTTTATAGTATCTTGCTTTGACCTTTGCATGTTTGAGTTTGCTAAATGATAAGCATGTTAGTTCACCAATAGTAGCTAATCTGATCATGCATAATAATGATGCTTGCTTGGTGCTATAGTTGGTTAATTTGCTACTGGGATTTCCAAAAATCTCATCCCCCAAAAATAATGTACCATTTTAGGGCCTGAATCCTCCAAGGGAAAGCTGTAGATTGAAGGCTAATTTGTGGGGTTTAGCCACAAAATTCGTGAGCTCATTTTGGTTATGTAAATATTAAACTAAGAATGCGGGAAGCACACTAACACTGACTGGTTCATGCGACTTTTTGATTATGCTCCCGAATGCTTTTAGTCATGAAATTTAGCATGATGAAAGATAATGTTCTAAGCTTCAATTTGGTAGCTAATACGTTAAAAATGGCCTAGTATATGATTTATAATGATTTTTCAAAGTTAAATATTAGAATCTGGGAATCAGGATTTTTGGCAAATGGATAGTGTTGCTTTCTCATAAACCTGACGCTTTCTCATAAGGAATTAGACAACAAGATTATTTTTCCTTGAAATAGGACTTAAATAGATTTAAGTAGTATTTTTAACCACCCCAATTGGATTTTTGAAGAATAAGTTATGAATTTTTGAAGTTGGGCCAGAAAAACTGGATTTTTACCCGATGAACAGTAAAAATCCGAAAATTAGCGTTTTTATGGGGGAAAAAAATGAGCCCAAGACCATCCAATGTGGTCTAAAATGATTTTGAAAGGAACCTAAATTAGTATAATAGTAAAGTGTGACAGTTGAAAGCCTTCGCTCCAGCAAAACTCACTCTCTTGCCCTAGTAGCTATAAGTTGTGAAGTTTGTCATTCACTGATGCATACTACCTCAAATTGCCCTGGGCCAGTTGAAGAAGTGAATGCCATGTATCAAGGAAGAGAGGGGCAATATCAGAAAAGGGACCCCTACTCCAACACCTGTAATCCCGGTTAGAGAGATCATCCAAACTTCAAATGGGGTGGGGGAGCAAATAGACCAAACCAGTTCCAAGGCAATCAATTCCACAATCCTGGGGCTCCTCAAGCACATTTCAAGATCCTTCAAGAGCAGTGGTGACAACTCCACAACAGACTATGGTATCTCAACCATCACTAAGAGGAGATGACAGTTCGCAACTTTTAAAGAGCATGGCTGCTCAGATGACAAACATAGAAGGGTGAATGAAGGAAAGTGATGACAAGTTTGTTTCCATAACCACCATATTGCAAGGGATACAGAAAGATAACTCAGACGTTCATAAGAAACTGGAGGAGCTCACTTTAAAGAACATTGATATCACCAGTCATTTGACCCAACTGTCTAATGCGGTCAATGACATGTAAACTAAAAGCGGAGGCAGCATTCCCTCCAATACAGTGATCAATCCAAAGGGCCTCAATGCCATAACTCTAAGAAGCGGTGGAAAGGTTCGCTTTGAACGTGAAAAGGTAGACAAGGATGATTCTGCACGAGGGGTGGAGAGTCCCCCACTTTCCTCGATGAGGCTTGGCAAGTCTGAGAGCTCCAAAGAAGAAGAGCTCATGATGAAGGCAAGAGCACACACTGAACCAGAAGAGAAGTCAACTCAAGCACAAGAAGAAGCACCTCAAGAAGCAGTGCTAGAAGATAAGAGCACTGCAGAGAGCTTGACTCACAAAGGCAAGCAAAAGGAGGACAAGCCAGAGACTAGCAACCAAAAAGCCTCTAAGCCAGTAGGTAAGGAGGTATGTACTAAAAACCTTCCTTTTTCCAAAGCCTATTTCTCTGGTAAGAAAAAGTTTGATGCTAAATTGGCTACTGATGCTTACTCATTGTTTAACAAGCTAGAAATAATATGCCAATAGTTCAGTTCTTAAGAGGGAATCCTAAATACTTTAAATTGATAGCATACTTTTCATTTCTTAAGACTTTTCTTTTCCATCAAATTTTGATTCCATTTCTGCGTTTACAACTGACATTGGCCTTGGAAGGAGTTTGTTAATTAATGATGCAGATTTTCAAGAAATGATGACTACTGAGAGTGGAGTAAAATCTGAGGGTATGTGTAACATCCCGAATTCTGGCTCATAGATACAAGTAATAGCACAAGGAAAGGATGATTACTAAGTCCAATGCAACAAAAGTCCCAAAGATCCCTCAGAAGGAAAAAGAGATTTTCCAAGGGCAAATGTGTAAAACAATAATGTTCAGAAACTAAAGAATGATAAACTAGAAACAACTAAGGGCCAGAGGTTATGCCAAAAACTTGCAAGAGAAGGTTCCGAAGGTTAGGCTTAAGGAGGGACCAAATTGCAAAGAAAAGATTCCTAGGCCAAATTGGGACCTAATTGTAAATAATAAAAGTTCTGGTCAGCCAATGCTTAGAGTTAGCAAAAAGGGCCCAAATGACTTAGAAAAATTTCAGAAAAATGGGAATAGGATCCCAGAGTCGATATAAGGCTAGAAATGACAGAAATGCCCTGAAGTTATTCCAGGGTTTTGGACAATTTGAGATAGTAGCTTAAATTGAATTATTTAAGCTATGAGACGGCCTCAAATAACTACGAAAAACTGGGGAACATAAGTTGAGGAATTTACACAGATTGTAAAATTAATTCCGTCCCCAAAAACTGACAAGGTTAGCTTTAATTAAATTTAAAGCCTATTTATACCCTATCCAGGGAAAGTCAAAATAGCTGTCTAGAGTTTGACTTTTGACCCGAGAAAAATTAGAGGAATTTCCTGTGATGAAAGGGAAAGAATGAAACTCAGAGACATATCAATGGAGTTACAAGCCGATAGAAAGAATTCAAAGAAGGTAACCCCGATTAAGTATTATTTAATAATACTCTAATATGCGTAATGCCTGGCATTTCAATGCAAGGAGTGCAAGGTCTTACTAATTGTTATGTCTGTAGCGTGCCATCCAAACATCTTATCCCTATAAAGGGAGCCTCTTTTTATGTTTGCAGCTGATTCTAGGAGTCATAGGGAGAGGACTTATAAGGTTTTTCTTTTTTTTTTGCTTGCTTTAGTACTCTGTTAAGCTCAGGTACATCGAACCCTAGCTTCATTCTTGGCTAGTCATACTTCCATTAGGTAAGGTCAACTCTGCTTGCCTTGCCTCGGCTGCTTCCCTTTCCTACTTAGATAGGGTATCTTGCTCTATCGAGAGCAACATCAATTCTAATTTGGAGGACCAATTCCCACCTTCTCTAGGAAAACTCCAAGCCAAGACCTTATCCCCTGAAAATGGTGTCTCTCAACCTTAAGCCCAAGTGACTGAGTATCTCTTAACATTAATGGGAATATGCTAACTTCTAAGCTAGTTCCCTACACAACTATCTGTCTCTTTCTCTTTCTCTTGGTCCTTAAAAATTTCACTAGGGCTATCCATCTTGACTTCACTATCTCCAAGTTCCTATTTGTCTATTCCAGGACCTGAGATAGCTTCTCTATCATGGTGCCCCAACCCTAATGAGGCTGTAAGAGTTTGTCCAGCTTAGGTGGCCACTATACCTTCTTAGTGATATGTAGACTTAACCCCTAACCATCTTGTTCAACTCCTTATCATTATTCTTCCTCTTGAGGGGGAATATGGTAACTCTAAACAGTGGCTACCTCTCTCTTTCTGACCTTTACTAATCTTACTCTTTGCAACCTCTGAGAGTTGTTGTGTCTCGTTAAGTTACCATCTTAACATCTGATAGTTATTATGTTCGTTCGTCGTGACTAGAATCCTTGTTTGCAGTGATGAAAGTTACCACCTCGTCTGGTAATCACTTCTATCACACCTTACTATTTTATCAGCTTAGGTTCCATCTAAAACCATTTTAAACCACATTGGATGGTCTTGGGCTCACTTTTTATCTGAAAAATGCTAAATTTCGGATTTTTACTGTTCATCGTGTAAAAATCCAGTTTCTCTAGCCCAACTTCAAAAATTCATAACTTATTCCACAAAAATCAAAATGAGGTAGTTCAAAATTCTATTTAAATATATTTAAGTGCTCTTTCAAGAAAAAATAATCTTGTGATCTAATTCCTTAGGAAAAAGCGTCAGGTTTTCGTAAAAGGTAACACTGTCTATTTGCCAAAAACCCTTTTCCCTAGATTCTGAACTTTAACTTTGAAAAATCATTAAAAATAGTATACTTGGCCATTTTTAACATGTTGATATCACATTGAAGCTCAAGCATTATCTATAATCATGCCAAATTTTGTGATTTAACGCATTCGAGAGCTTAATCAAAAGTCACGTGAATGTGGCAGTGTCAGTGTGTTTACAGCACTGTTAATATAATATATACATAGCCAAAAAGATCCATGAATTTTTGTGGCAAGACACCACAAATTTAACCTTCAATCTATAGCTTTCCCTCAGAGGATTCAGGCCCTAAAATGTTAGATTGCATTTGGGGAATGAGATTTCTTTGAAATCCTAATAGCAAATTAACCAACTATATCATCAACAAACATCATCAACATGCATAATTATATTAACTACTATTGGTGAACTAGCATGCTTATCATTTGGCAAACTCAATCATGCAAAGGCCAAAACAAGAAAGTGTAAAGAGCAGCAATATCATGAAACATCCTGCCTTTAGCCTCTCAGAGTACACGTTTGGAAGTGTTATGGTTCAGGTGGATCACGACACAAGCCCGTGGATTAAAAATTTCAACATAATTACTCGGGTTACTATTCACTGTTTAAATTTCAGATTACAGGTCCAACTTTGAAAAATCATAACTAATTCTATAAAAATTGTATTGAGGTGTTCTAAAATTCTACAGAAAGCACTTTGAAATCTATTTAAGAGAAAAATATCCAATTGGACTTATCCTTGCCCAATTCATACAGTTTAATCAATAAAGATTACTGTTCATTTGGTAAAATCTGGAACTTTGAGATTCTGTGGCTCAACTTTAAAAATTTGTATCTCCTTGTGTACACATCCAATTAAGGTGATCTACCTTTCATTTTAAATCTTAGGATGTGTACTATAAGTATGCCAAATCTTGTGGCTAAACTCATTCATTTGCTAGGTCAACTAGAGCTACAAACTCACTACCCCAGGACCTACGTTTTGCCCATTAACTACTCTTTACTTTAATTCTTTTTATTTCTTTGACATACATAACTTGGGATTACTCTTTCCCATTCATTCTCATACATTTATATTCATGCCATAAACATTATAATTAAATACATGGCATCATTGGCATCCATAACATAGTTTACAAAATAGGAGAATTATACATTCATCAACAGTCTCATCCATTAACAGGAATAATTCTCCGCTTACTTCTTCTTGCTTCTCATGCCATTATTGCCCATCATTGATTGACCTAAATGGTTGGTTACGAAGGGGTGAGATTCGGGGGAATCTCAGTAGCAAACATTACCACATACATGCACAAGATGGATGCTAGTGTATGGTATGTAGTTTTTTATAAACTTAAGTTAACTAGTGACATGCCATCATGCTTTATACTTGGTATAAAAATGCATGGCCATGGGAAACATATTAAAAATAGCATTTCTAGCAACAATCATCATGTCACAACACCATTCGAACAACAAATACAAACCAACACATGAGCATACCACATCAAGCACATAAAGGGTAAGTTCACTACCTTGCACCTCAAGCTTTCCTCTTGCTTTTCTTTTGATTCCCTTGACTTCCCAACCACAAGGGCTTTCGGTTAACATCATCAAACATCCTCTTGGATGTTCCAAGGTCCTAAACATAATCATAATGATCATATAATCTATTAGAACCACTAGGTTATATAAAGTTCAAGACTAGCTCTCTTGAACCTCAACCCTTTCTCTTCCTTTTAGGGTTTTCTTTCTAGCTTTTCTAACATAAATCTCATCATTTTCTATCCTTAAGATCTATTTCTTATCAATTAGGACTATTTTAGATGGCCTTAGATTCAAGAAGATCAAATCTGGAAATTATGCTTCGCGGGTACTGTTCACACAGAATTTCCAAAATTTTTGCTCAACTTTGAAAATTCATAATTAATTCTAGAAAAATTCAAATTGAGTGGTTCCAAGTCTCACTGAAAGCTACTTAAGTAAATTTACACAAAAATTAATTTCAAGAAACAATTCTACACTGAACAGCACCGGAATTATACGGAACTCGAAACTCTTCCAAAAGTTCAACACTGTTTCCATATTTCAAACCCTAATTTTGAAAATCACCATAAATCGTACACATATCTAAATGAAGTGTTCTACCTATGGATTTAAAGCTCACAGAGTGTACTTTAAGTATACAAAATTTTAGAATCAGATATGCACAGTAACTAATCCGAAATAGGCATAAAATCAGGTGCTATAACCATCACATACCTTGATCTTGAAGCTTGAACTTAGATGGACTTTCTCTCACTAAAAATGGCTCTTTCTCTCTCCAGATTTGATTTTGCAAGAGTTCCCCCTCTTAAAATGGGCTTGCACAAAATGAACTATGGATGGGGGTATTTATAGGCTTCATACTTTCCATAATGCCACACATGCCCTTCTTGAATAAGAGCTAATCCTAGCCCTCCATTCAACCACCTTTCCATGTGTACACATCTTAAGCAACATAGCCTAAGAAGATGACAAGTGTCTTAGTGAGTCATAACTTCAAGAAGCTTGTAGATGCTTCTAGAGATTTCTAGTTCCCTCTAGGTTCTTCTATACTCTTCTTGATTACTCTAGATTCTTCTAACAACTTGAAGAATTCCTTTCATGCCCATTCATCAACTTGGCATTAAAATAGGGAGGAAATAAATGGAAAATTCATGTAAAAATATTTCCTTAATTATTTCTCCACTTATCAAGCCAATCTTACGCCGTATCGGATATTTTTCGGGTCCTAACTTACCCTATATCATCGGGAAAACTTCTTAAAATTCTGGCCAATAAAAGGTACATATATGGCATCATCTCAGAGGAGCATAGATGAAAATAATTAGCTTTGCTGACAGGCTATTTGACCTTACTGAGTCATACAGTAGAGATTTCACTATAACGGGTAGACAAAAGACTGTCTAAAATATTCCCATACTGCGTTCTGATTTTTATGCTGTCTATAAATATCTTCTGGTGACTCGGCATGATGACTCGTAGGTGTCATGATTACGCTTGGTGACTCAGCATGATGACTCGTCGGTGTCACAATTATGCTTGATGACTCAGCATGCTAACTCAGCATCGTCATGATGGCTCAGCATGCTAACTCAGCATCGTCATGATGGCTCTTAGATATTTTCTTTGGTTTTGTCTCCTATTTAGGAGATAAAATTATTTAATATTTGACTGGAGCATTTTATTCAATCCAGAGCTCCAAAAATTCATCCAAAAATATCATAAAATTCCTCATATTCTAGAGAAAGTTTGTGAATTTTCTCAGGTCATAACTCAACCTGTAGCCCCACTTAAAAATCATTCTTTAAAATGCCCTTTTTCGGCACAACTGGCTTTTAAGTATTCTTAAAGCCATTTTGTTGGTCTTCTAGGGATGAGACTAATTTTATAATTTTCTACAGTCTCTTAGATCATACATCCCTATTTTACCATAATTTTCTGAGGTTTCCTTATGACTTAAACAATTAAATCTACCTCTACATCTCAAATTGAGCCATAAACTTATAAATTTCTTTTAAGTTACCTCAGGGGTATTTTCATCATCTCTCTTCACAAAAGAGCCTTAGAATATTATTTCCCATTTTCTGGGATTTTCTTAGAATTTTCTAAGTACTTTCCATTTTTACCCCTGATGGCCGTAACTTTCTGAATTTACGGGTTTACCCCTGCTTAGGCTCAACCTCATAAAACCATCTCTTTGAGGCTTCTAACTTAACCTTTGGTCTGTATCTTGTCTCTTTTCTCTTTCTAGGCCTTTGAGACTTTACTGGAGCCTCTAACTTTGATTACCCTTTAGCCCCTTAAAACTTTCACTTTGCAGTTTAGTCCCTGAGACTGCTTTAACTTCCTTTCTCATCTTTAGGATCTCTACTAAAAAGGAGTCTGTAGTCTATCCCATTCAGACTATTTCTAGTACTTCTAGGCCTAAAAATCAGGATGTTACATATCACAATCAAGAAAGTTCATCCACATAATAGCAATTAATCATGCAATAATCAATAATGCCAAGTCAATGTTAGTGGTTAGGTTCAACTTGCTACTTTGCTCCAAAAGCTTGAGCTTTCTTTCTTTCTCTTCTTTCCCTTCACAAATATCAAACCCTAGCAAATGCAATCCATCAAAAAGGGTGGCAAGAATCATTAACCAATGAAAGAAAAGCAAGAACACAAATAAAAAATGACTCTTGCTCCTTAAAGCTTCCACCTTTGTTCACTATTTTTGAACTTGTTTCCTTTTAACCCTAAAAATTTCTTCTTGACTTATTCGTACATGGTTTCCATGTAGATTCCAAATATGTGCTTAGATCTATGAAAATAAAACTCCTCCTTTCAGCTACCCTTGACCGAACCACTAGGGGTACTTGAACCAAAAATTATAAGTTTGTTTTAATGCTTCCAACACTTGTTCCTTTTAGTTTACCTTACACCATTTCTCATTTTAAGCATCATGAAAGCCTTAAAACATTGAAAAACTTATCCTAGGGTTCAGTCATCATCTTGTCTGAAATGAACATCCAAAGAAACAACCAAGAAAAATGCTTCAAAACAACCTATAGCCACTTGCAAACACTAGGAACTAACATGTTTTGATGTGTCTTAGCAAGTGTGATCAATAAAACTTCCTTCCCCTCAAGATAACCAGTTCGGCCAACTTCCAAAGGAGAGGAGAAACAGATTTTCAACCACAGAGAGAAAGAAAACAAAGCAAGAACCCATCCAGAATCAAAAACTAACCTTGAATCCTTGGTTGTATATATGGTCAAAGGTGCTCGCTTTTCCTTGCTTCTCCCTCAAAACTCTCTCTTCTCTCTCTTGGGTCTCCTTGGCCAAAATACACATCTAAAAATGGGGGAAGATGAGCCTGTTTAATGAGCCAAAATATCCCAACCACCATCTTTAATGAGAATCCAAGTGTCATTACCCTCTTTAATCTTGCTTTCTCTTTATTAATTAACAAAATCCAAATGAATTTAATTACCAAAAGTCAAGATCCTCTCCATTTGAGGAGTGACACTTGGCAAGCTCAAATCCTCTCCCTTGAGGGCTTGACACATGGCTCAATGTGAACCATTTGATTTGCAAGACACTAGTCTTGCTTTATCAGTATACTTTGGCTCTGAGTTTAACTTCCTTCCTATAATTACAATAGTTTGACTTCTGTAATTATTTTCTGTCAAATCCTTAATTTATTCTCCTCATTTTTGTCTTCTCAAATTGTCCTCTTTGCCTCAAAATTAATTTTCCAATAGTTAAATAAAAAGAAAAATTAATTTCCTCCTGTTTAGAGATTTTTCCACTTTTCACAAGTATTTGGAAAAATCTTGGATACTTGAGGTTCTTCATTTAATTCCATAATATCATATAATTCTTTGGGGTATCATAGGAATTTTCTTGGAATTTTATTCTCCCTAAAAATATTTATTTGGAATTTTTTGAATAAAATCCCTTAATTAGCCTAAATCAACCTTAACTCTTCTTGTAATTTCTCTAATGGTAATTTGGTCATAAAACCAACTTTATAATTTCATATAACTCTCAAAGGATATTATCCTCATTTTTCCTTAATTTCCCAACTCGTAATTCGACAGGCCTCAACTGCCTTGTTGAAGTGCTTGAACTGTCTGGGAGCAACCATCTCCCTTAAGGACTGTTTCAGTCCTCTAACCATCTTTTCTGTCGTCCACCTCTCATCATCTTGATAACGCAGATAACTAGAGTAGTGAGAAAGATAGATAAACTTAGCTAAATACTTGCCAAATGGCTTGCTATCGTTCTGTTTCAAGGTTAGGAATTCTGCTTTCCTTTCATCCCTGATTAACCTGGGGAAGTACTTCTCATAAAAGTGCTCTAGGAACACTTCCCATGTCACTCTCGTGTTCTGAGCATCAACAATAAGTTTGATGTCCTTCCACCAACGGTCAGTGTCCTTTTCTAGCTTGTAGATTGCCATTTGGACTTTTCACTCAGTCAGACAATCAAAAACTTTGAAAATCTTTTCTAAGCGGTTAATCCAGTCCTTTGTCGCTTGGACGTCAAACACTCCATCGAACGACAGTAGATTGTGTTTGCAAAAACAGGTCATCACTGTTAGATGCTGTCAGGGTCTACTACTGGCGTTGCCCGTCTAGGCAGCTATTCTGATGCTTAAGTTGTAAAGGATTCTTTTTTTGGCTGCCTCCTATCGAGGTTAGCCACTACTGTTGCTACTGCTACAGCTATCATGTCGTCACTTTCTTGTTCCTGGTGAGCTTGTGTCGCCCTCACCTCTTTAATAATCCTTTGTTGCTATTCTAAGCGATCTAAAATTAATCATAGCGATTGGGAGGGACCCTTGTGTCATGTCCTGAGGGTCTCTCTAGCAAAGCGTTTCATCGGGTTCTTACCATTACGCTAACTAAACAGATAGCATATCCAAGGAACAAGAAATAAACAACATGCTTGAATTTCATTTAACAACATATGAATTCATAATACATCATTCAAGTATCAATTATCAGTCACAGCAATATAGTTCAAACATATATAGCCATCTTAGAAACATACATAGCAATCAAACATTCCAAACTAACCTACTATAGTCAGCTATACCAAGACAAGTCCTATATCAGTGTTATGAGGATCTGACTATCTAAAAATAGTGAATCTTAACAAAGTTTTCAAGGTACTGAATGTAGTCCTCAACACCTAAATCCACCATCTGATTCAGGCGACAGAACTCATATACCCAGAAGGGTAAATATGGGAGCATGTTCGTCATCGTATAGACCCAGTCCTTGGTGTCTAGATAAGGGTTACCCGGTCCATGAATCTGATATAACACCTTTACTCCTTGAAGGTAATCTAGATAAAATGTTTGGGTCTTATTGATCCTTATCTTTCTTGATATGTTGACCCAAGAATTCCAACCTCTCTCTCAACTGATCCTGACTACGGATCTTAGGCTCCGTTAGAACAGGGATAGGTACTGTAGGTGTCGAGGGTCACTGGCTTGGTACTAGTTCTAGGGATGTTGCTTGGGTGTACACTTGCAGTAACAGACTGTTTGCAAGATTGAATGTAAAAACTAAGGTCCACTGGTTATTGATACAAACCAGTTACAGGATCCACCGGGTCATCGGTTCCAGGAAGGTTCATTAAATCCTCAATAGTAACCCCTAAAAGGTTAGCCCAATGCTCTAGATAATTGTTGGACCACTTTGTTGAGTATCCTAGGCTAGCAGTCCCCATAGTCTATCCCACCGGATCCTCTTTTGTGAGATTGATTATGTTAACATCCTAATCATTGACTGACTTCTCAGATCTAGTGTCCCAATCCATTGTGTTTTCCATCTCAATTTCTACAAAGGTTTGTCAATTTCTCCTCAACCAACCCTGATATCTAATGCATAAACTTAAGCAGAGCATTCTATCCTATGCCAGAACCTCCGCTCTGATACCACAAATGTACACCTTACTACTGGAGTGACTTAGAGTTCAATTAGAACTATTTTAGACCATATTGGATGGTCTTAGGCTCAAAAATCCATGAAAAATGATTATTTTCAGATTTTTACGGTTTATACGGTAAAAATCTAGTTTTCTAATCTAACTTTGAAAAATCATAACTTAATCTAGAAAAATTAAAATAGAGTGGTTCAAAATTATATAGAAAGCTCTTTGAATGCTATTTCAAGGAAAAATAATCTTCTGAACCAATTCCATTTGAGAAAGTGATAGGCTTTTGTGGAAGTCATCTCTGTTCTTTTAGTAAAAACTCTTTTTCCAGATTTTGGATCTTAACATTGAAAAATCATTAAAAATTGTATAGTTGGCCATTTTTAACGTGAACTTTAAGCATACCAAGTTTTGTGAAGAACTTCATTCAGGAACTTAATAAAAACGTGGCTCCAAGTTGGCATCCTGCTTAGGGATTACAACACCAACCATACATACTTATGCATACCCAAATATAATTGTTTTCTCTTGGTTCATCACCATATTTATCCTTAGATTTGTAGCCTTCCTTTTGATGATTCAATCCCTAAAATTTAGGTTACATATAGGGGATGAGATTTCAACGAAATCCCAGTAGCAAGATCAATCAACCAAAACATCAATATGCATCAATTACAAGCATTCTAACCTTTTGCTATTAATAGGGAACTACTTTATCTCATACATGTAGCACTCTAACATGCAATAGCCAAACACTTAAAGCAAGGAGTATAGCTACACAATCATCATCATCATCATCATCATTTAGCTCAACCACATAATAGCACATGAAATTGCATAACAATCAATACAACACTCAATATTAAGGTTAATTAAATCTTACTACCTTAATCCAATGCTCTTTGATTCTTTGACCTTCTTCCTCTTCTACACAATTAACAAACCCTAATCATGATAAACCACAAAAGGGGCAGCAAGATTACCAACTATTCCATATAAAAATTAACAACATAGCTCAAGTAACTCCTAAACCCCTTAAAGCTTTCATCTTTGTTCTTTGAATTTTTAGAGTTTGTTTTCTTAACCCTAAAAATTATCTCTTGACCCATTCTGACATGATTTTTCATATAGATTCTAAATATCTACTTGGATTTAACAAAAGAAAATTCCTTCTTCTAGTTTTAAACTGATCGAACCATGAGGGTTCAAAATCTAAAATTGTAACTTTGGTTTCAATGCTTCTAACACTTGCTCTTTAGATTTATCCTACACCATTTTTCATTTTGAACACAATGGAAGCATCCAAACTAATAAAAACACATCCTAAGGTTTAGTTTCTCCTGTGGCCGAACAGTACCATTTGAGTTCTAACAAGAAATCCTTTCAAAAACAACACCAAACCACTTGAAACTACTATGATTTAAAGTGTTCCAACTATGTCTAGCAACTAAAACTTCCCTCCCTTCTCTATATTCATTTCGGCCAACACTTAACAAGGAGGAGAAATAGAATTTTCAACTATACAACTCAAGCAAACAAGGCAAGAAACAACTTAGAACCAAAAACTAACCTTGGATCTTGGTTGGATAATCAAAGTTGGTGCCTTTTCTCTTGATTTCCCTTCAAGCTCACTCTTTTCTCTCTTACTCTATCCTTGGCTAAAACTCAAGTCTGATTTAGGGGGAGGAAGAGCTCAATTAAGTGCACAAAATATCCCAGCAACCATCATTTAATGAGTAGCCAAGTGTCACCTTCCTGCTTAGTCTTGAAACTTTTCTCTTAATTAAGTAAATCATAATGTAATTAAATTCCAAAGTCAAGATCCTCTCCACTTAATGGTTAACACTTAGAAAGTTTAATTATCATTCATTAGAGGTTTGACAAATGGCAACTTGTGGGCAAGTAAAGTGCAAGACTCTAATCTACACTTTATCAGTGCACTTGTTACTCTGGGTTTAATTTCTTTTCTATAATTACAATACTCTAGCCCTTGTAATTACTTTTTGTCAGATCCATAAATTATTCTCCTCATTTTTCTCTTCCCAAAATGCCCTCTTTAGCTCAAATTCAATTTTCCATTAATTAAATAAAAAGAAAAACTATTTTCCTTCTTATTATTGATTTTTCCACTTGTCCAAATAATTAGGAAAAATGTTGGATATTTGAGAGTCTCTTTTTAATCCCATAATTTATTATAATTCCTTGGGACATCATAGGAATTTTCTTAGAATTTTATTCTCCTTCCAAATATTTATTTGGAATTTTGTAAATAAAAGGCCTTAAACTAGCTTAAATCACCCTTAAATTTCTTTATAACTTTTTCAAGGGTAATTTGGTCATAAAACCAATTATACAACCTTATATAATTCTCAAGGAATATTATCCTTTTTTTTCTTAGTTTTTTTAGGCTTGAAAATATTTTTTCCATAATTATTTTTGACCAATTTTTCCTTAATTAGTCAAACTTTTCAAATTTGATTTGGAAAATCATACTAATTATTTTCCACCATAATTATTCTATTTTTTCTTATATTTTTTGGCCCTTAAATATTTAGGAATATCCTTATTCCTAATTGTCATATTACTAGATGTGACAGTATCTTTGTTTGTTGATTCTTTTCAAGAACTTTATAGTCCCTAGTGGCCTTGATGACAAGTTCAAGATTATCAGCCCCCATACTTTTGCTGGCCACAGACCTGATATGAAGAAGAAAGACTTATCTAGAGACTTGGTGGATATCTTCATTTCTAGGGTAGCAAAGGCTGAGACTTTGTTTTTGGCGCCTTACTGTCAAGGGTACATAGTATACTTAAATTCTTTTATTTTCAAATATTTTGTCATTATTCTAATTGTCTTCTATACTTAGGGGATACTAGATGCTCATAGTGGTCAATCCCACAAAGCTGAGGATTTGGTATCTTGATTCACTTCATGGGGATCTAACCAATCGACCATTTATGGTTTCATTGTTCAATAAGTAACATTTGTATCTATTATTTAAACTTAATTTAATTTCTTGCTTCAATCTAATTTTTGACAATCATTAATATTCAATTTTATTGTCTTCTCAAAGCTTTGTGGTTATACCGCACAAATCAAGCCTTATCCTACCTCCCGGTAAAAAATGGCCAATTTGACGCTACCTTGTCGTGGAAGAAAGTAAAGGTATTCATTACCATTATTTACGATTCTACTAAATATGGTTTATTCATATGATTGACTAATATTATTTGCTTTTCCATTCTTTACAATACCTACCTCAGCCCAAAAAAAGCTCTGATTGTGGGTATTGCATGATGAAATTCATAAAGGAGATAATTATGCATAATGTGACACAATCCCTACACAGGTAATATGCATTTGTTAAAGTTCAATTTATATACTTTAGAATTATACTTAGTGTAGCTTTATATTTATATCTAACTTCAATTTAGTTTTGCATACAGTACTTTACCAACACATATTGCACCGTATATTCATCCTCTCAAATAGAAGAAACTATTAAAGAGTTGGTAATGGCTTTGTACCGTCAGCAGGCACAAAATAGATAGGGAAGATGTCGAATTGAAGAGCTGTTATGGTTTTTGGCATTTGGCAAATTTTGGTTTTTGTCACATCCAGTATTATGGTAATTAGGAATAAGAAATATTCTTAAATAATTAAGGGCCAAAAATGATAAGGAGAAATAGAAGAATTTTGGTGGAAAATAATTATTATGATTTTTCCAAGCCAATTATGGAAATTTGACTAATTAAGGAAAATTGGTCAAATATAATTATGGAATAATATTTTCAAGCCGTAGAAAATTAAGGAAAAATAAGAATAATATCCTTTGAGAATTATATGAGATTATAAAATTATTTTTATGACCAAATTACCCTTAGAGAAATTACAAAAGAATTTAAGGGTGATTTAGGCCAATTTAAGGGATTTTATTTGGAAAATTCCAAATAAATATTTTTAAGGAGAATAAAATTTCAAAAAAATTCCTATGATATCCCACAAAATTATAAGAGATTATGGAATTAAATAAAGACCCTCAAGTATCTAAGATTTTTCCCAATACCTTTGAAAAGTGAAAAAATCCCTCAAGAAAAGGAAATTAGTTTTTCTTTTTATTTAATTATTCAGAAATTAATTTTGAGACAAAGAGAAAAATTTGGGAAGATAAAAATAAGGAGAATAAATTAGGGATCTGACAAAAAATGATTACAGAGCCCAAAATACTGTAATTATAGAAAAGAAGTTAAACCTAGAGTCAAAGTGCACCGATAAAGCAAGACTATGAGTCTTGCAATTCAAATGGTTCACAATTAGCAATGTGTCAAGCCCCTAATAGAGAGGATTTGAACTTGCCAAGTGTCATTCCTCAAATGGAGAGGATTTTGACTTTTGGTAATTAATTTCATTTGGATTTAGTTAATTATGAAAGAGAAAGTAAGATTAAAGGGGGTAATAAAACTTGGACTTTCATTTATGATGGTGGTTGGGATATTTTGGCTCATTAAACAAGCACTTCTCCCCCTAGTTTCACATGTGAAGTTCGGCCAAGAGGGAACCAAGAGAGAAAAGAGAGTTCAAGGAGAAACAAGGGAAAAGCTACCAACTTTGATCATTCAACCAAGGATTCAAGGTTAGTTCTTGGTTCTAAATGGATCCTTACCTTGTTTTCTTTCTATGGTTGAAAATTCTATTTCTTCTCTTTATTGGGTGCTGGCCAAATTGATTATCATGTGGGGAAGAAGTTTGTTGGTCAAACTTGCTAGAACACTTCAAAGCATGTTAGTTCTTAGTGGTTGCAAGTGGTTATAGGTTGTTTTTGAAGTGTTTTCCTTGTTATTTCTCTTGAGGTTTGACCAAGGTAGTAAATGGACCATAGGATGATTTTTTCAATGTTTTAATGCTTCTATTGTGCTCAAAATAAAAAATGGTGTAGGATAGACCTAAAAGAACAAGTGTTGGAAGCATTAAAAATTAAAGTTGTAATTTTTGGTTAAAGAAACCCTTGGTTCGATCAAGAGAAAACTAAAAGGAGGAGTTTTATTTTCTTAAATCTAAGCACATATTTGGAATGTACATGCAAAATCATGTAGGAATAAGTCAAGAAGCAATTTTAGGGTTTATGGAAAACAAAGTTCAAAAATGAAAGAACAAAGGTGGAAGCTTTAAGGAGCAAGAGTTATGTTTAAGTTGTGTTCTTGCTTTTGCTTGCTTTGATTAACAATTCTTTTTGTCCTTTCTGATGGATTTCCATGCTAGGGTTTGAAATTTGTGAAGGAAAAGAAGAGAAACAAAGAAAGCTCAAGCTTTTGGAGCAAGGTAGCAAGTTGAACCTAACTACTAACATTAACTCGGCATTATTGATTATTGCATGATTAATTGCTATTATGTGGATGAACTTTCTTGATTATGATCTGGCTACTCTTTGCTCTTTCTTGCTTTGGCCTTTGCATGATTGAGTTTGCCAAATGATAAGCCTGCAAGTTCACCAATAGTAGTTAATGTAGTTATGCATATTGATGATACTTGTTGATGATATAGTCAGTTAATTTGCTATTGGGATTTCAATGAAATCTCATTTCCCAAATGCAATCTAACATTTTTGGGCCTGAAACATCCAAGGGCAAGCTATAGATTGAAGATTAAATTATGGTATCATACCATAAAAATTCATGGACTTTTGGGTTATGTAAATATTATGCTAGGCAGTGCTATAAATTTACTGACATTACCATCCTTAAGTGACGTTTTGATTAAGTTCTGGAATGCGTTAAATCATGAAATTTGGTATGATTGTAGATCACATTCTGAGCTTCATTTTGATAGCTAACATGTTAAAAATGGCCAGTTACAAGATTTTTAATGATTTTTCAAAATTAAGGTTCAGAATCTAGAAAAAGGGTTTTTGCCTAATAGATAGAGGTGACTTTCACAAAAATCTGATGCTCTTTCTAATGGAATTGGTTCACAAGATTATTTTTTCCTGAAAGAGAATTTAACGAGTTTTTTATAGAATTCTGAACCACTCCATTTTGATTTTTCTAGATTAAGTTATGAATTTTGAATTTGAACCAGAAAACTGGATTTTTACCTGATGAATAGTGAAAATCCGAAAATCAGCATTTTTGGGATAAAATTGAGCCCAAGACCATCCAATGTGGTCTAAAATGGTTTTAATTGAACCCTAAGATGATGCAATAGTAAGGTGTAACAGTTTTGGAATTGGTTTTTTGCTTTAGCCTTTTCTCCCTGTCCAAATTAAAATTTTGCTTTAACTTGACACAATACAATTGTATAACATTTGGTTTGTTAATTACGTTATTAACATGTATATAACGTAAATTTTTGTATGTCTAGTGCATGGTTACATTCATATGACTAAATTATTGCTTGTGTATATTGGTTTGAATGCTGGCCTGGTTCTATCTTTCGAAAAATGTTGCTTTGTATAAAATTTTAAAATGTAGGGGGCTACTAGAAAAGCAGTATCCGTATTAAAAGAATAATAATACTTGACAGTTATTGGTTAAACCGTCAAGTAAATTAAATAATACTTGACGTTTCTACTAGTAACCGTCAAGTATTGTGAAAATACTTGATGGTTCTAATTGTAACCATCAAGTATTCTTACAATACTTGATGGTTTTTAGGGTAACCGTCAAGTATTCTCAGCTAGTTTGTAACATATACTTGACAGTTTTACTTGTAGAACTATCAAATATTATCAATTATATTTGATGGTTGTTAACCGTCAAATATTCTTCACATGAATATATGACACTGGCATACTTGACGGTTTTTAACTATCAAATATGACCAAAAATAACCGTTAATTAATCTATTTTTTGCAGTAGCGAAAGCTTATAGTACAAGGTAGTGAACTTACCCTTTATGTGCTCGATATAGTGTGCTTGATGTGGTATGCTTATATGTTGGTTTGTTTTGTTGATGTTGTGACATGATGATTATTGCTGGAAATGCTGTTTTTAGTATGTTTCCATGGCCGTACATTTTTATACTAAGCATAAAGTATGATGGCATGTCACTAGTTAACTTAAATTTATAAAAAACTACATATCATACACTAGCATCCATCTTGTGCATGTATGTGGTAATGTTTGCTACTAAGATTCCCCTGAATCTCACCCTTCCCTAATTAACCATTTAGGTCACTCAATGATGGTAATAATGGCATGAGAAGCAAGGAGAAAAAAGTAGATAATTATTCTTGTTAATGAATGAAACTATTGATGAATGTATAATTCTCCTATTTTGTAAATTATGTTATGGATGCCAATGATGCCACGTGTTTAATTATAATATCTATGGCATGAATAAAAGTGTATGAGCATGAATGAGAAAGAGTAAGCCCAAGTTATGTATGCCCAAAAAAAAAAGAATTAAAGAGTGGCTAAGGGATAAAACGTAGGTCCTAGGGCAGTGAGTTTGTAGCTTTAGTTTGACGTATCAAACAAACGAGTTAAGCCACGAGATTTAGCAAACTTAGAATACATATCCCAAGCTTTAAAATTAGAGGTAGATCACCTTAATTGGATGTGTACACAAGGAGATACGAATTTTCAAATTTAAGGTACAGAATCTAAAAGTTCTGGAACATACCAAATAAACAGTAATCTTTATTGATTAAACTGTACGAATTGGGCAAAGATAAGTCCAATTGGATATTTTTTTCCCTTAAATATCTTTGAAAGAGTTTTCTGTATAATTTTAGAATACCTTAATACAATTTTTTTAGATTTAATGATGATTTTTCGAAGTTGGACCTGTAATCTAGAATTTAAACAGTGAATAGTAACCCAAGTAATTATGTTGAAATTTTAAACCACAGGCTTGTGTCATGATCTGCTTGAATCATAACGCTTATGAATACATACTCTGAGGGGTTAAAGGCAAGACGTTTCAAATTATGTTTGGGTAAAATGGTGTAGAAAAGAATGCCTTTAGCATGTTCAAAATCATAAAAGCACATGTAATTTTAACCAAGAGCTAAAACAAGTTCTAGAGAATGCAAAGCACATGAATAATCACTCGATTTAGGAATTAAAGCTCAAGAATATCCTTCCAATAAGGTGTTCATATCTTAACTACTCATACACAAAGTCTCAATCAACATGCACTATTCACAAGACATTAGAACACTTATCACAAAAGAAAACCTTAGGATGATGATTAAAAGGATAAAAATAACCACTTAAAAGCATACATGGATCCCAAAAGTACCCATAAAGTCTTAGGGAAATAATTTTCAAAACCTAGAATTCTTAAAAGATTAAGGATGGGCATGGTTTTTGAGAAAACTATTTGATGCAATGAGGTTGGATTCAAAAGGCAATGATTTTGCTTGAAAAATGTGCAAAGGTAGCTTAAAAAGGGTCCTTCTATACAGCATTGCAAAAAGCAAAGAGAAGGGAAATGGATGTAATAAAAATAGGGTCCAACATGTGACTTGAAACAGTAAGGTCATGATCTGGCATCACATAGAGCACCAACTCTAATTGAGGGTTCAACTTGCGACTTGAAGATAGTGACATCACAACCTAAAGACACAGAGAATCTTCCCCTATCAAGAATCCATTTCACATCGCGACCTAAAATAGTGAGGTCGCAACTTGGCTTCACAAAAAGCTACCAAAATGAACAAAAACAAAGCCTAACATATTTTGACATGCACAACCTCTTCAACAAGCATCAAAACAGTCAAAATTTATCCAATTCACAGCAATTTATCACCTAAAACCAATTCAAAAACTAAAGATTGGTGATGAAAGATTGGATTTCAAAAAATTTAGCAAAAATTTTTCCAAAAGACAAAGCAAACACCAGAGCAAATGCAACAAGCATCAAGATGTTGGAAATTGTGCCCTAGGGGCCAATCATTATGTTTTGAACATTGTTCATTTATGAATTTATTAATTACGTTATCATATTATTTGCATGTTTACTGTGATGACTATCCTTGGATAACTCATGGTTTATCCTAAATGTCCCTGGTCGGTCATCTATGTGGGAGCAAAGATGAAATAAGACCAGTATGACTTTAAAGATATATAGAGATATAAATTAAAGTCATAGGCACATGTAAGAGTACAAGGTGTTGGACTGACCCGCTATGAGAGAGCTGCATGGGTTAAGTCATAAGCTTCTCTCATATACAAACCATGTCACTGTGCCCTTTGACCTGAGATCATCATGGATTCCTACATGAGAAACGCTTAGCTTTGACCTAGTCAAAAGTCACTTTTGACCGAGTGATCATAAAGACTATGTTCAGGCTTAGTGGTTTTTCATGCGGAGGAATGTGAATGGTTAAGACGGAATTTGTCCCTCACATTCGTAGAGAGACATTACTGGGCCCCTCGATGAGTGAGTCTGAGAAATGTATGGCCATACTATAATGGAAAGGTAGTTCTATTTCTATACTCAGACTACTCAGGGATCGAGAAAGTAACGGTCATGAATAGGAGGATGACGTTCTCCATGCCTCGTCCATGACCAAAATGTCATGTGACAAAAGGGACGCGATATGGTTGTATGAAAGGTTGCATCGTTCAATGATCCTCATATGTTTTGGTGATGTCTTGCTAGAGACTGCTTACGACTTGTGAGTCATTATAGTTAATGGCCCACTGCCAACTTCATATGGGCCTACAGGGTCACACACAAAATAGCCCAACACGAGTTATGATGTCCAGATTCATTGAATCTAGGATATGTCCAGATTCAATGAATAAATAGGGTGGACGTGTATATATATATATATTCGTATATATATATTATATATAAATATAAGAGATATTAATTGTTAGATTTAATTTATAAGGATAAATTAGATCTATGTAAATTAATTCCGTCATATCTTTATTTTGAATTAAATAAATAGGTGAATTAAATCTGTGAGACGGATTTAATATAAACCATATTTATTTAATTGTTCTCTTATCTAATTATGCAATATTTGATATTGTATTAATTTCGAAATTAATTTGGGATTAATTTCGAAATTAAAATATCACTCATAATACCTATAGCATCCTATATATTCGATATTAGGGAGCTAGGGTTTCAAGAGTGAGAGTGAAAGCACTAAGGAGATAAGGGACGGCCAAAAGTGAGGAGAGAGGACGGATTTTCAAAACCCTAGACGGACATAGACGCTAGCATGCCGTTCGAGGTTGAGGGCTACTCGTGTGGATACCGATAGAGGAAGCCGACCGGAGTTGTCGACTTCGAACGACAAAGGAGGCGAGCAGAAGCATCCTGAACGGTCGAATCATCGAGTCACCAGGAAATCGAACACCGAAGGTAATACTTCTTACTACCTGACTTAAACGCGATCGGTAGATCCAGGCAAGGGATTGAAAGTTTTAAAATTTTAAGTTGATTTCCGCTGCGCGTCGTCTTTCAATTCCCTTCACAAAAGCCCTCCCCCATGCTAAAACTTAGTAGTGTCCTCACTATCAATGGGAAAGGGAAAAAGAACAGCAGTAACTAAAGATAAGCATAAATAACACAACCCATTTATTAATAGAACGTCTCAATACATCCACAGAGTAAAATTAATTACAGAGTTCTCAGTAAAAGAAACAGAACAAAAGAAAGAAAGGAAACAAACACTCTTAGTAGCTTGCAGTAGCACCAGTTGTAGCACCTCCCTTCTTTCATCCTCCCCCTCATCAGCTTCACCTCCTATCTTTATAGCAGCAGCTGTAGCACTAGTTGTAGTACTAGAAGGTTGTCTCGGACCCTCATAGAAATAGCTTGCGGTAGGAATGGAGTTTTACCAAAACGCTTGCCATAACCCGGAGGAAGAGTGACATTTAGAGCTTTGGCTATCTCCAATATCAAAGGATCCATGAAATTGAATTAATTCCTTAATAGTTCTATCCCTGGGTTGCCCATTAATCCTATTTTGTCCATTATTCTCTCTGTTGTTAGTGGTAGCTTCACCCAAGAAGGGGGTGAATTGGGTGAGGTATAAAATTTAACTAAATAAAACAGTTAAGCAAATAAAATAGAGAAGATAAGTTAGGAAAGTTTCAATGACAAATGAAGACACAAAGTTTATACTGGTTCGGTCTCAACTACTAGACCTACATCTAGTCCTCAGAACACCTCTGAGATTTTCACTATATTCCCAAGATTAAACGGGCTTTTGGTGGCTTAGTACACTAACTGAATCTCTTAATGTCACACCTTACTATTATATTGATTTAGATTCCTTTCAAAATCATTTTAGACCATATTGGATGGTCTTGGACTCACTTTTTTTCCATAAAAATGCTAATTTTCGGATTTTTACTGTTCATCAGGTAAAAATCTAGTTTTTTTAGCCCAACTTCAAAAATTCATAACTTATTCTTTAAAAATCCAATTGGGGTGGTTCAAAATTCTACTTAAAGCTCTTTAAGTCCTCTTTCAATAAAAAACTAATCTCATTGTCCAATTCCTTATGAGAAAGTGTCAGGTTTTTAAGAAAACAACACTGTCCATTTGCCAAAAACCCTGATTCCCAGATTTTGACCTTTAACTTTGAAAAATCATTATAAATCGTATACTAGGCCATTTTTAACGTATTAGCTATCAAATTGAATCTCAGGATGTTATCTTTTATCATGCCAAATTTCATGACTAAACGCATTCGGGAGCATAATCAAAAAGTCATGTGAACCAGTCAGTGTCAGTGTGCTTCCCGCACTGTTAGTTTAATATTTACATAACCAAAACGAGCTCACAAATTTTGTGGCTAAACCCCACAAATTAGCCTTCAATCTGCAGCTTTCCCTTGGAGGATTCAGGCCCTAAAATGTTACATTATTTTTGGGGGATGAGATTTTTGGAAATCCCAGTAGCAAATTAACCAACTATAGCACCAAGCAAGCATCATTATTATGCATGATCACATTAGCTACTATTGGTGAACTAACATGCTTATCATTTGGCAAACTCAAACATGCAAAGGCCAAAGCAAGATACTATAAAGAGCAGCCACATAACAATCAAGAAAGCTCAACCACAATAATAGTAATTAACCATACAATAATCAACAATGCTAGTTAGTGGTAGTAGCTAGGTTTAACTTACTACCTTGCTCCAAAAGTCTTAGCTTTTCTTCCTTCTCCTCTTTCCCAGGACAAATATCAAACCCTAACCATGTAATCCATCAAAAAAGGCAGCCATAATCATCATCCAACCATGAAAAAGCAAGGGCATACATCAAAATGATTCTTGAACCATAAAGCTCCCTCCTTTGTTCACTATTTTTGTACTTGGTTCTCTTTAACCCTAAAAATCACACCTTGACCTAAGCCTACATGGTTTTTCATGTAGATTCCAAAAATGGCCTTAGATTTATGAAAATAAAAATGCTTCTTCCAGCAAAAAACTGACCGAAGCAAAGAGGGTTTTGACACAAAATTTTCAGCTTTGTTTTTTAAGCTTCCAACACTTGTTCCTTTTAGTCTACCCTACACCATTCTTCATTTTAAGCATCATGGAAGCCTTAAAACAATGAAAAACTGATCCTAGGGTCTAGTTCACCTCTTGGCTGAAAAGAACTCTCACAAGAACAACCATGAAAAATGCTTTAAAACCACTTAAACTCACTTGCAAACACTAGAACCTAGCTTGTATAGTTGTGTCTTAGCAAGTGTAAAAACCAAAACTCTTTTCTCCTTTTTTAATAACCAGTTTGGCTAGTCACAAGAGAGGGAAGACATAGATTTTAAACCATAAAAATGAAAGAAAACAAAGTAAGAACACCTCTAGTACCAAGATCTACCTTGAAAGCTTGCTTGAATGATCAAAGATGCCTCCTTTCCTTCTTGTTTTCTCTCAAGCTCTCTTTTTTCCCTTTGGTTCTCTCTTGGATGAAATGTGGGTCTAAAAATAGGGAGAGAAGAGCTGATTAATGGCTCAAAATATCTCAACCACCCTCTTTAATGATAATCCAAGTGTCATTACCCTACTAAGTCTTGATTCCTCTTTCCTAATTAACATAATTCCAAATGAAATTAATTATTAAAGTCAAAATCCTCTCCATTTATGGAATGACACTTGGCTAATTCAAATCTTCTTCTTCAAGAGCTTGACACATGGCTCAATAGGATCCCTTGGATTTGCAAGACGCCAATCTTGCTTTATCGGTATACTTTAGGCTCTGAGTTTAACTTCTTTTCTATAATTACAGTAGCTTAGCCTCTGCAATTATTTTTTGTCAGATCCTTAATTTAATCTCCTCAATTTTATCTTCCCAAATTGCCCTCTTTATCTCAAAATAAAGTTCCTAATAATTAAATATAAAGGAAAATTAATTTCCTTCCCTTTAGGGATTTTTGCACTTTTCACATTTATTTGGAAAAATCTTGGGCACTTGAGGGTCTTCATTTAATTCCATAATTCCTTATAATTCCTTGGGATCTCATAGGAATTTTCTTGGACTTTTATTTTCCCTAAAAATATTTATTTAGAATTTTCCAAATAAAATTCCTTAATTAGCCTAAATCACCTTTAAATTCTCTTATAATTTCTCTAATGGTAATTTGGTTATAACACCAACTTTATAATTTCATATAAGCCTCAAAGGATATTATCCCTATTTTTCCTTAATTTTTCAAGGCTTGAAAATATTTTTCCTTATTTACATTTGACCAATTTTCTTTAATTAGTCAATTTCCTATAATTGGCTTGGAAAATTACTGTAATTATTTTCCACCAAAATCCTTTGATTTTTCCTTATCATTTTTTAATCCTCAATAACTTGAGAATATTTCTTATCTCTAATTATCATAATGTTGGATGTGACACTCAATCACTCCCCCTTACTACGTGTAAGGTTACAATCCCCTCAAGAGTCCATACTCTTGAGTAACTCTCAAAAATGAGTAAAGAAGGGTACATTATTAGTTAAAAGCTAATACATGATGGTTGTGTGCTTGTGTAGACCCATTGTGAGCATTGTTGGTGCACGGGGCCGTATTGTTGGTTTGTTATTCCTTGCTCAGGCGAAAGGTAACCACTTTCCAATCCTCTGTACATGCTTTTGTGGTATTGTGAGTGGATTTATGTTTTGTGCTCCGAGTAACAACTGTGTTCAAAGTGTATGTTGTATATTAAAAAGGAAAACCGTCTTGTGGGGTTTCAATTGATATTGAATGAATTTGGAACTTGTGAAAGATAGGCCACTGAAAGAAGTTAATTGTGAAATGATTATTTCCTCTTTGATTATGGTTTGAGCATGATGCATGAATTGGGAATTGGTGAGAGTTTTAATTGTTACTACCATGTGGTAAGGCCTCCATTAATGCATGATGGTTGGCTCTTTACGTCCCCCATAGTAAGAGATAGGCCTTTTGGCTCTTTACGTCCCCTATAGTGAGGGATAGGCCGGGTTCGGCTCTTGAAAATCCCCCAAAGTGAGGGATATGGTTGATGGGATTGCATCATGGCACTTACATGACTTGTTGTGGCTACCATTTATAATATTACTTGTGAACTGCCCCACTTGACACCTCACGAGCACCTATTTAGTAGTACCTTGAATTGGAAAGGTTGGTTACTGGGGCGTTTGTCTCACCCCATGGTTTACAATGTTTTCAGGTGAAGGTTCTGGGTGTGTGTCATTGGGAAGAGACGCAAAGGCTTGAGCTTGGTTAGCTTTAGGCCTCTAGCCCTTGTATATGTATGGCTAGTTGTATATTGCCACATTTAGGGTCCATTTGAAATATTTTGATTACCCGGCCTTATTGTAAACTAGAGGGAATGTTATCTCCTTATTTTGATTGGCCGGAGGCAATTTCTAGTGTCTTATGAAACTTTGATTTATTTTGTTGGAAACCATTTGGATGGGCTGAGGTGATGTCTTTGTTACTCAGGCTGGAGGCTCGGAGGCCTAGTGGATGTGAATGAATGATTTTAGTTGCATGCAACGGAGTTTGAGTTTGAACCGAGTTTAAATGTTAATTTCTAAAATTATGCAAATTTCTTTCTACTATGGTAGTTTGTTGAAACACCTTTCTTTTTACCATAGTAGTGATTTAATGACAAGTTTATAATGTTTATGGGTTTAGGGTTTTACACATGACTCATAGGCATTGTCCACGTAAAGTGGCAGGTTCATGTACCATTCTGTAGCTTTGCCTTCCAAAGATAAGTGAAAGACCTTCCACATGACATCATCAATATTGGCTCCTATTGGCTTCATGGACAAGCACTGCATATAAAGAGTTCGGAGTTGCAAGTATGCATTTTCTCCTGCAAGACCATGGAACTTAGGCAATGAGTGAATCAATTGACCTTTAATTTCAAAGTCTGCATTGAAAGTAGGAAAAGTACCAGTCATAGGTTCAAAGTTCCCATCAGATTGAGTTAGTTCCTTAATGGTTCTACACCTAGGTTGTTCATTAATCCTATTTTGGCCATTATTTTCTCCTTGCCCCTCATTACCACCATTATTAGGCCTATTATGGTTACTATTCCCATTCCTACTGTTTGGACTATGAGGAGGCACTTCAGCTATAATTTCTTCTTCTACTTCCTCACTCTTACTAGATGACTAGGGTAGGTCTCGTAAAATAAGCAGGCTATGAGATCTTGTATGTCTACCTCTCCTGCCTCTACGCGCTCTAGGCATGCACAATTACTCAAGAATTCAAGCACAGATAGAGTTCAAGAAAGAAGTAGGTTCAAAACCGTGTATTTACCAAGTGTGTATTTCAAAATTGAGGCAAACTCAATGATTTCAAATAATGCTCAGTGAGTTTGAGGTGTATGAAGTGCTATACACTCTCAAAGTATGTGCAGAAAGCAAAGTTATGCAAAAAGAGTAAGTCTGGACACTCAAGAAAATTTTTAGTAGAAAACCAGATCAGGTCGCGACTTCAATGAATAGAAAGTAACCCTGAAAAAAGATGGAGTTGAGGTCACGACTTGAAAAGTCCAGGTCGGGACTCAATCACTTAGCTCACGACTCCAAATATATGAGGTCACGACACAAAGTCACAAAGAGCTATTTTCGCAAAATCTTTGGGGAAAAAAATCACTAAGTACTTAAACCAGATGCTGAACAACTATACAAAGAGTTCAAAATTTCAAGCAATTGGCTAAAACACTCAGGATCAAACTAGAATAAAATACAAAATGCTATGCAAGAATGCAAATACAAATGTATAGGAAAAAAAACAAGATATTTGGTTCTATTTCTCAAAATTTTTGATGCTATGAAATGCAAGAATTAAGTTAAAAAACTAAAACTCTACGAGAATCGACCCACATTACAATGGTGAGAAAAACTAATTACTTGGGAACCAAGTCAATGGCTCCCCGGCAACGGCGCCATTGATCGATGTGCAGGACTGTCGCCTTTCGGATCGTTAAGAAAGAGAGTTGCACCAGATAAAATGCAGTATAGGATGCAACCAGTTGTTCTTCTTGAGGAGATTGTTATTAGAAATCCTAGTCTAACTTGGTTTTCAAAAACATTGTAAAAAGGGGGGTTTTAGTTGTTTTAAAAGTGGTGCAACAAATGTAAAGTGCAGAAAGTTCACTATTTTTTTGGTATTTTAAATGAATGAAGAAATGTTTTAGATTAAAAGGGAATTATGGTTAAATAGTCTCTTGATGATGAAAACTCACCTATCACTGCTCTTTAGAATAATTGGGAGTTTGGAAAACCTCTAAGTCTAAAGAAAACCCCAAGTAATCACTTGGATCCAATGTCTTAATTAATGAAAACTCACTTTAATCAAAGTTAATTAACACCTCTTAAGACATTGCTGAAAACCACTTAGAGTATAGATGAATGAATGATACAAATGTCCTCTGAATGTCAATCGACAAACACAGAATACCAAGCATGCAGATTAATCACAATAATCACTGAAAATCAAACTGAACACAAGGATTCAAACTGAAATATTATATAGATTAGTCAACATTAACATCATCCAACCCAAATACAATAGAATAGTCTAAACACTAGATTTACAATCATAAACCAAGTTTGATACAAGTGTAAAAAGTTCCTAAATCTAGAAATATTCAACACAACATTAAACAAAGGTTTAGACTACAGAAAGAAAACTCCATGATTAGATCACTAAGCTCAAGCTTCGTTCTCCATCACCAAGAGGCAAAGGGGTTTAGCCTCTTATACCTTCAAACCAATCACAATCGCTCCAGGAATGAACAGCCATAGTTGAAGCTAAAAATAAAGTTGGAAAAATGGATAAGAAGGGTGTTGGAATGGTTTGATCAGTCCAAAATCTCAGAAAATGATGAAGAGATGAAGAAAAATTGAAGTTTTGGATGTAGGATCAATAGAGACTTGAGAGGAAATGATGGTGGCTCAACCTTGTGCAAATCTGTAGAATAGAAGAGTGTCTTTTTCGTGGTGGCTGCCCCCTTTAGGTATAGAAGCTAACCTATTCCAAAACACACAGCTTCGCTTAATGCACTCAGGTCGCGACCTCAAGAATGTAAGGTCGTGACTCAGGGGGGTCAAGTCGTGACATGATAGGTTCCGTGTCACGACCTGGGAAGACAGAGAGTTCTCATCTTGACTTGGGTCAAAAACGCATAATTTTACTCAGAGGCATCCAGGTTGCGACCTAAGTAGTCCATGTCGTGACCTGGGGAGGCAGAACACTCCCAACTTTTGTGTTTTGGTCCTTGTAACATTTTAGCTCTATCTATGCTCCATCATGATTCTTGGGTCTTTCTCCAATTTCCTGAAAATCACAACAAAGAGCTTTGTAGACCAACTGATTACAGATCAAGGCAACTAAAATTTAGAAGAGAAAAATGACCCTTTTTACCCCTTAAACAGCAAAATGCAATGCATGACTCAATGTAATCAAATGCATATAAATGCACGTATAATGAGAGTAAAATTGTTGCAAAACATTAGAAAACACTTGAGAAAACCATATAAAGATTGGTTCTATTAAGGATCAATTCAAATTCAATTGTATGAACCCTAAGTCATCAATTCTCAATGCATTATTATTATCGACCCACTTACAACCAAATACCGGAACTCTAAATTTAATGTAATCCAACTCACAAATATCCTCAATCACCCGAAAGTATGACGTGTGCATAGATAGGATTTTTATCTTTGGCACTCGATATATGCATCGTATTAGCTACAAGAGTTACACCACTATTTTATTGTTTACTCTAATCATCTTGCCCTTTAGTATAGAAAGCGAACCTATTGATAAGGTAGCTTGTGAAAGAAATCACACGTTTGCTCGGTCTATTTGCCCATAACTTTAATTTCTTCAAAACAGAATTAGGATTAATATTATACTTGCTATGCACATGCTCTCTTAACCATACTGTAAATTGTTTATTGTGTGTTTTGGTGTACTAACTTTTAAGTTTATTAGGATTATCCTTCTTTAGCTCATCAATATGCTTATCCACATAGTCCTCAATCTCTTTCGAGTTGTGCAATACATATAGATTTGCTAGCTCCCACTGTTGGTTTGAAATAGTTACAACTTTCTTTCCCATAATCCCTTTTCTATCCATCCTTCCCTCATGATGAGACATTATAACCCCAATATCACTTGTGTTTCTTAAGTAATGGGTACAAAATTTAGTAGCCACTTCACAAATATATCGTTCTACGATACAACCCTCTAGCCGACTCTGGTTTTTCACATACCCTTTTAATATTCATGTAATACTCAATTGGGTACATCTATCTTAAATACATTGGGTCATACAGTTGGACCTCTTTAACTAAGTGGACGGTTAGGTGGACCATGATGTCAAAAAAGGCCGGAGGAAAATACATTTTAAGTTTGCATAACGTAACTATGATTCGGGTTTGCAATCTTGGCAATGTATTGGGATTAATCACTTTGCTTCAAAGAGACTTAAAGAAGAAACATAAATTCGTGATTGTAACTCACACCTTATCAGGTAAAATAGCCCATATTGCCACTAGAATAAAGTTTTTCATCAAGACATTGCAGTTATGAGATTTAAACCTTTTAACTTCAAATCCTTCATTGAAACAAGGTTGCTAATGTTAGAAGAGTAACCTTTCAGCACTTTTACTACAGCAAGAAACTCATAAAAGCTACTTTTCTTTTTTCTAGAAAGCGTGTGAGCTACCGAATGAAGAAATGTATAAGTTCCCTTATCCTTTGGTGCCAATTCCTCCCTTATCCCCATCTCGACTATGTCCAGCACCTAAAGAGAGAGAGGAAATAGAAATTTTCAACCATACAAAGAAAGAAAACAAGGCAAGGAGAAGAAGAAGCACCTTAGGAGAAATGTAGATCTCCCTTATGTTGGACAAAGCTTAGTGAAAGAAGCATCCTTGGTCCAGATATAGTAGATCAGACTTCCCGATAGATTAAAGCTATTCAGCAACGACTTCTAA